>NW_023495542.1:0-280 GCF_904425465.1 Colossoma macropomum
AGGCGTCGCAATGACAAAAAAGGCGCTGCCTCGCATGTGGGCGGATAGCGGCAGGAGCATATAATTCCGCTTCTTTTTTTTCGTGTTTGTCTTGTTGACGTCTTTATTTTGGCTTAAATTCAGTTGGAACTTTTTTCTAGTGCAATGGAAGGCGTCTCAATGACAAAAAAGGCGCTCGCATGTGGCGGATAGCGGCAGGAGCATTTAAATCCGCTTCTTTTTTTTCGTGTTTGTCGGTGTGACGTCTTTAATTTGGCTTAAATTCAGTTGGAACTTTTTT
>NW_023495543.1:0-19884 GCF_904425465.1 Colossoma macropomum
GTTGTTCATGTTAACTAATGCATTCCTTCATGTTAGTCAGTCAACACTTAATGTAAAGTGTTACCCAAAAATTACACAGCAAACACTTCTGTCTTTAGAGCAATAATCTAAAATCTGGTCAAGACTAGTAGAATAGTCTAGATAGTTTTGTTGTTATAAGTAAATGTATCTGGTAAGATCAAATTTTATTGGTAGAAAACTGTGCTGCTTCAGAACAATTCAGGATCATTTTACTTATTTAGTAAGTAAAGTAAGTAGTAGTAAGTAGTACGTAAGAAGCAAAATTATCTGCCAGTGCAATAAGAAAATTTAGCTAAATAAAATTACTTAATATTAGCAAAAAAATCTCAAAAATATGTTAAATAATCTTATATCCTTACAGCAATGCTATAGGCTGTGTAACTGACTGGCTTGAACAAAATATTTCATAATATTTTACTTCATATGTTGCTTAAACTTTTCTCTTTTCCAGCTATTAAACACCCGTGCAGGTACCAATACTCAGTTTAAAATCTCTGGAGAAGGAGTGGATGGAGTGAATGACCTCTTTGCTGTGAATAAGGCTGGAGAGATCTTTGTTATGGCGACTTTGGATCGGGAGAAGAAAAGCTCCTACAAACTGAAAGCTCACCTCGTTGACACCATCACCAAACAGCCCCTGGACGACGATATAGAATTCACTGTAAAGGTACAAGACGTTAACGACCACGCGCCAGTCTTCTCTGAGACCTACACTGGATCCATCAGGGAGCGCTCACGCCAAGGTACAGGACCATCTCACTAAATCTCACTGAAGGTGTTTTCAGGCTGCTAACAGCTTCATAGAGTTAAAGTTGCACCTTCTGCTACTTACTGTGTTCATTTTCACTAAACTGCTACCTCAGCCATGATACTCACTGTATCTGCTGCTCTTTCACTTCTGCACTCAGTCACTTTATATGCAGTCACTTTAATCGGTACATTGACTGCAGTTTTATTAGTGTTTGTGATTGCATTACAAAACTATTGTTAATTATCAGCGCATTGATAAACAGTACACACAGAACTGTCATTGCTGCCATGGTCTGTTTTCTCTACTATCCTGTGCTCAGCGACTGTATAGTTGAAATTATGGTACATTTAGAGAAAAATGTATAGTTTGTATTTGTTGTGTTTATGATATGCTGCTATTCTCTGTTGAATGTAGCACCGTGTCCTGGAGAAATTACATTTTGTTCCTCTCTCAACACAACAGTGATGAGAAGGAATAACAAAGCTCAGTAGGACTTTGAACACTGACGTACTGACTTATTGACCTGCACACAGTTTAGCGCATACAGTCAAGTCCAAAAATGTTTGGGCATCAACAGTGTTATTGTTGTTTTGGCAGCCAACCACAGCATATTGGAGTTAAACTGAAATAATAAGCTTTAAGTGCAGTCTTTCAGCGTTTAAGAGTATCCAAATCAGGTGATCAGTACAGGAATTACAGCTATTTTCACACATTTTTGGGGCTCAAATGTAAAAGCTTCACTGCCAGTGAAGAAGCCATCATTGGGTTGAAAAATCAAAACAAACCCATCAGAAGAACAAGAACACTGGGACCAAATCAACTACTTAGTACATACTTAAAAAGAACACAACAGCTCAGAAACTCTATTGGATGACAGAAGAATTTTTTTTCCAGTGAAGAAAAACCCCCTTATAACAGTTCAGCACCCTCCAGGAGGTCAGCACATCTGTGTCAAAGTCAACAACTGAGAGAAGACTTAATCAGCTTGAGCTTGGTAAGCCTCAAAAACAGGAAGACCAGATCACATCTAACAGCCTTCAAAAAATGGTATCTTGGCAAGTGAAATTATCTTAAATCTGGTCAATATATCTAATATTTCCCATTATGATGATGTTATTGTAAAGTGTCAGCCTATGCTGCCACCAGCAGAGGGCAACAGCAGCAAGGCACTGTTACTCCAGGAAATTCAGAATCCCAGAATACCAAGGGGTAATCAGTGCCAACCAGGTGCACCTGTTGGTACCGGCATTTAAGGCTGTGGCAGACAGCACATCCTTGTCACGCCTTTGTAGAGGGCTGACCGGTACGGTATTTAGCCCAGGTGGGTGTTTAGACAAAAGAGAGACAAAGAGAAGAGTAAAAAGAGAAAACAAAGAGGAGAAAACAGAGCACTGCTCTAGGTCAGCTGACTGAGGAAAAAAAAGAAGGAAAAAAGGAAAAAGTAAACATTGTGTTGATTTAAGACAAGGAAAAAAACAGAGAAAATGCTGAAATAAAGCCAGCTCCCCATCTCTCCAACTGGCTCTGCATCAAAAAGTAACTGCCCTAAGTCAAAGTTTATTCATAACAGGTGTTAAATATTATTTTATTTCATTTTACTTTATTTGTTCCTTATTAACTTTGTAACTTCTCTTAAACCTTTTCCCTGTTTTTCCCTTGCCTTTTTGTATTAATCTCGTTTGCATTTTGTATGTTTCTCTTGGGTGATGTGTGGGGGCTGTGGAGAGCAGTCTTTTGACATTTAACGACCCCCAATGGTTAGCCTATCTCACATCTGGTTATCTATAGCCCCCCAATCTAGCAATGCCATTTGCTGATGGTGATATCTCGGACCCATCCTGGTTCCTAGGGTGGGCCTCAACACCTCTATTTTAATTACAAAGGTACAGGCAGTTGTCCATTCTGTGGGGGGTTCCGGGGGTTCGTTAAGACAAAGAGACAACTGAGGGTGTGGTTTACATTTCGTGACTATAAGTTTGTCAGTGTGTAAGCTACTTTAGACTTGTTTGGTTAGGAAGACGCGCGTTCAATAAACTTCATTTTCCTCAAGTCTCCACTCCTGTTTGCTTCAAAAAAACCAACGCCTGACAGCAGAAGTCAACACAGGCGTGGTCACAAAACAGCTTTACAGAAAAATCCAAGCCCGAGGCCCCATGACCGTCACCAATGGCGACAATGGCAGGAAAAACTCTCTATGAGCAAGAGGAGGAAACCTTGAGCAGAACCAAGTCTCAAAGGGGAACCCATCCTTCTCTGGATGACATCTGATAGCAAACAATAACACAAGCAAAACGAACAGAGAATAAGATTTTACCATTAATATAAAATATTAAAATACAGAAAAGGGGAAAAACAGGTGAAGCAATGGCTCTGATTAAATAGGTTGAGTCTGTGCAGCAGCAGCATCATCAGGAGGGTCACCTGATGCCCCCTCAGTTACTCAGTCAACCGATTACATTTTTACATACTGCATTTACAGGAATAACAATGCAAATGTGGTATTTTTACAGGAGCTGCAGTGCTGACTGTTAGAGCCACTGATGCAGATGATCCAACATCTCCCAATGGAAACGTCACATATAAGTTGTTGAATGGAATACAATATTTCAGCATTCACAGTACCACAGGTACAAATACAAAAGTACTTTGTTCATTTTTTATATTTTCACATCATTCAAAAATGCCAGCTGCTCTTTACATTATGTGAACATTAAATGATGAACAGACCAACACAAACACTTGAAGATACAGATGAAATGATAGCTAACTCAATATAATCTAATATTTTTAACCATGGATTATTAAGAATTTTACATCTCAATCTATAATTTTTTCAACCCAAGATTATTTAACCTATTTTTACATTTTTAATTGCTGACTTACTGCACTGGCAGATTGTTTTGCCAACAGAATAACAATATTTCACAGCAACAACTGTCTGGAAATATATTGACATGAGCTGTTTTGAGTCTTTCTCTCTCTCTCTCTCTCTCTCTCTGTTTGTATGCGTGTATATATATATATGTGTGTGTGTGTGTGTATACAGACACACACACACACACTATATATATATATGTGTGTGTGTGTATATATAAACAAACATTTTACTGACATTGAAGCATCAGCACCGCTATGGTGAGTTAGCAGCTTGTCTTAATGTTCCTCAGCACAATCAGTGAATCCACATGTTTTTGCTTGTTTTAGGTGAAATCACTGTTCAGGATAACAAACTGGACCGTGAGACTCAAAGTCAGTATATACTGACTGTCCAGGCCTCAGATTTACCTGGCTCACCTGGAGGACTCAGTACAACCACCATAGTGACCATTAATATAAACGATATCAATGACAACATGGCAACCTTCAAAAAAGGTATGTGAGCTCTTAAATGGCGCGTGTGGACATTCGGCTCCTCGTAAAATCTCAGTATCCCACCAAAAATCTGCATTCAAACAGCTGACAAAGTGGTCAACATTAGTAGTAAACTAGTTCTATGTTAGCTGAGTTTAGCAGTTGTGACACCAGAATGTTCTCTGATACCACATGGATTCTGCAGATCAAGCTGGCCAACAGTGTAGTCAACCAGCACTGTACAGAAATTTAAATCTTAAATTTAAAATTAGGTGAATGTAAACTCTTAAGATAATTTACAGCTTGCTCCAGTTATGCCAACTTGAGGGCACCAAACTTCTTTCTTACCCTTAGTAAATAGTTCTAACTTTTTTTTTGCACCGAAGCTCAGCTAGGTTAACATTAATTTACTTTTAATATTAGTATTTATTATATGTTCTAGTACACTGAAGAAAAGATTTCAGTGTTCAGTTTGAGTTCAATGAAGCTGCATATTTACAGAACTATTACCATGTTTTACCTTCTGTTAACGTATAATTTGAAGCTCTATAAAATTGAAATTTTAGGCACACTACTTACTTTTTTAAATCAAAACACAGAAATACTTCGACAGTTGCCCCACCCAGAATCCCCCACAAATCACTTAAATCTCTTTAATACATTATAAAAATGATTTAGTTCTTTATATATTTAGACAACAGTTTATCACACTAGATCCATACAAGTCTTTCACTTCTCTTGTTATATGCGGTGTTCCTCAGGGCTCACTTCTTGGACCCCTACTTTGCTTAATCTACATCTCACCCCTTGGCCAGATCATTCGTAGCCACGGCTTTAACTTTCACTGCTATGCTGATGATATTCAGTTATATCTCAGTACACAGTCCCCCTCAGACTCCCCACCCAGTACTCTACCCTATTGTACTTCTGATTTAAAGCTCTGGATGCACGATAACTTTATCATGCTAAACTCTGATAAAGCTGAAGTCTTATTGGTTGGTCCTAAATCTTTTAATATCAAAATCATCCAGTATTTTTGTTAGTACTGATGGTCTGCTTGTTAAGCCTGCACCTGTTGTCAGAAATCCATCACTTCATTTTAACCTACCCTATGTCAAGTTCCCTACAAAGACTGCATTCTTTCACTTATGTAACATTGCTCATCTTCGCTTGTTCGAGTGATAACAATGCAACTTTGGTATATGCCTTCATTATATCCCATAATGATTACTGTAAATCCCTCTTTGTCGGTCTCCCTGTAAAGTCTATACAAAAGCTACAGCACATTCAGATCTTTGCAGCTGCAGTTCTCACCTATATTCAGCTCACATTACTCCCGTTCTCTCTCAGTTACACTAGCTACCGGTCCCGTCCCGTATGAAGTAAGTAAAATTTTACTACCCACTTTCAAAGTCCTGCATAACCTTTTACACTCCCTCTCGATCTCTCAGGTCTTCCTGTAGTAACTTACTTGCTGTCCCAGCACCAGACTTTCCACTTTGGGAGGTGGGTCCTTCAGTGCCATGGCCCCCAAACTCTGGAACTCTCTTCCTCAAACCCTCCCTGACTGCTCTTCTTTCTCTACCTTCAAATCTAATTTAAAGAGTAACTACACCCCACTATGTTCAGCTAAATCCACCCCTGGCTCAACTTTGAAAAATGCTCAAAAATGGGAAGGGCACGCTGGCAGGGGCACTGCAGTGATCTGCAGGTTTGGAGGTGGGGCTGCAGGAGGAAACCAGCTGGGCTGGGCTGCTGTGTTTTTAGAGCTAGCCTACGTTAGCTACCAGAAAATATAGAAAGTGACAGAAGTAAAAATGCCGTTTGAAACTGAGAGTCTTACAAGTTTGATGATTCTTCTCTATTACCATCCCCATCTTCGATGAGGAAAGCTGTTTTGAGCCCTAACAGTATCAGCCAATGACTCAAGCCACCGAAGAGTTAACATAGTGACAGAAAATGATTAGCAGTGAGTGGCAGAGGCGTCTGAACGGCAGAACATTCCCTAAAACCGTGACAGCTTTGTTCAGCAGGTCCGTATTCGATATATAGCCCGCATCCACATTTCTTGGATGCACTGAATCCCAAATGAATAAAGTGGATTTCTTTGAACACTTTCATTCTTTCATTCAGTTTGACATCAAGGTCACAGACTGCATCACCGCTCAGTCAGGGTTTGCTGCAGTGGCTCTAAATCCTTGCGTTCTGCGAGCTGTTCATGGCACTTACTGGTGTTACATCCAATTCAGTTCCCTCTCAAACTCCCATTCCCCTTCATAAATCGATTCTTGGGCACCGCACTCACTGAACAGAAATCAATGGCAAGCAGCACTGGAACTATGGAAAGTGGGGGGAAAAAACTAGGGCGTCATCAGGGGGCGGTAACATTGTTTGACTGATTTGCATACTGTGACGTGTCTTTGTACTTCGATTCAGAGACATGTCGTTCACGTCTTTCATGATTTTTTCCCTTCTTCCTTCACTGCTTAGTCTTAGGTTTGTCCTTTATGTAATGCGACCTTGGGATTGTGAAAGGTGCTATATAAATGTAACTTATTATTGTTATATAAAACATATACACATATAAATAATCAGGGTTAAAAATCTAAATTACATTTACATTTACATCATTTAGCAGACGCTCTTATCCAGAGCGACTTACAAAAAGTGCTTTGTCTATCCAGAGAAAGAATCTTCGCTAGCTACCGATAGGTTAGAGAGAAAGTCAGTCCTAAGCTCAGATACTGGTAGAATCAGAAGGTCATTGACACCTAGTGAAAAAGGGACAGAGTTAAACACAGAACAGTGCAATACGATAAAATACATAAGTGCTGTACAATACATTACAATCAATACTTAATTTAGTGCTCATTTAAGTGCTGAATAAACAGGTGTGTCTTCAGTCTGCGTTTGAAGACAGCGAGAGACTCTGCTGTACGGACAGCCAGTGGGAGTTCGTTCCACCACCTGGGTGCCAGCACAGAGAACAGTCTAGTTGCTTGCCTTCCACGCGCCTTGAAGGATGGCGGGTCAAGCCGAGCTGTACTCGAAGCTCGAAGGGCTCGTGGTGCAGTTCGAGATTTGACCATTGCCATCAAGTAGGGAGGGGCTGGTCCATTTTTGGCCTTGTAGGCAAGCATAAGGGTTTTAAATCTGATGCGTGCAGCTACAGGAAGCCAGTGAAGGGAGCGCAGCAGTGGGGTGACGTGGCTGAACTTTGGGAGATTGAAGATGAGTCTTGCTGCTGCATTCTGGATGAGTTGCAGAGGCCTGATGGCCTGCATCGGAAGACCAGCCAAGAGCGAGTTGCAGTAGTCAAGCCTTGAGATGACAAAAGACTGCACTAGCACCTGAGTGGCCTCTCTCGAGAGAAAGGGTTGGATCCTCCGGATGTTGAACAGCAGAAATCTGCATGACCGAGTTATGTTCACAATGTGAGTCGAGAACGATAACTGGCCATCCAAAACCACACCAAGACTTCTTGCCTCTGCTGACGGGACAATCAGAGAGTTCTCGAATGAGATGGCAAGATCTTGATGAGGACCTGTAGTTGCAGGGATGAATAGTAGCTCAGTCTTGCTAGGATTGAGCTTCAGGTGGTGAGCTGCCATCCATGAAGAGATGTCAGACAGACATGCCGAGATCCGACTGGAAACCTGTGTGTCCGAGGGTGAGAAAGAAAGCATTAGTTGAGTGTCATCAGCATAACAGTGATAAGAGAAGCCATGAGATGATATTACATTGCCAAGAGAGCTAGTGTAAAGAGAAAAGAGAAGAGGACCTAGCACCGAGCCTTGTGGGACACCAGTGGAGAGCCTGCATGGAGAGGATATGGACCCTCTCCATGTTACCTGATAAGAGCGATCCTCCAGATAGGACTTGAACCACTTCCACGCAGAGCCAGTGATTCCAAGGTTGGTGAGGACATCCAGAAGGATTGTGTGGTTGACCGTGTCAAAAGCTGCTGAGAGGTCAAGAAGAATCAGGACAGATGACATACTGGCTGATCTTGCTGACTGGAGCTTCTCTGTCACTGCTATAAGAGCAGTTTCTGTTGAGTGCGCTGGTTTGAAGCCAGACTGGTTGGGGTCCTGGAGCTGGTTCTGCGTGAGAAAGAGAGACAGTTGATTATAGACTGCACATTCAAGAATTTTTGAAAGGAAAGAAAGGAGTGATACCGGTCTGTAGTTGTTGACATCAGAGCTGTCAAGCGAGGGCTTCTTCAGGATGGGAAGTACTCTTGCAGTCTTCAAAGTTGATGGTACTTCACCTGATGACAAGGACTTGTTAATGAGAAAAATGATGAAGGGCAGTAGATCCTTGGAGATTGACTGGAACAATGCAGATGGAATGGGATCCAGTGGGCAGGTGGTTGGGTTACTGGATTTGATCAGTTGAAGGACAGCGTCTGTGGAAAGAGAAGAAAAACAGTTTAAGAGATTGAGAACGAGAGAAGGAGGTCTAGTGAAAGGAGTGGGGACAGAGGGAAAAGACTGGCGGATTCTATCAACCTTCTCCTCAAAGAAGGTGACAAAATCCTCAGGAGTGAGAGAAGAGGGTGGAGGGGGAGGAGGAGGGTTGAGGAGAGAGGAGAAAATGCTGAAAAGCTTGCGTGGATCAGATGCTGATGCTTCCAGTTTCCCTCTGTAGAAGGATGACTTTGCAGCAGTAACTTCGAGTGAGAACTTGGAAAGTAGAGATTGGTAGGAGTGAAGATCCGAGTCGAGCTGGGATTTCCGCCACCTTCTCTCAGCCTTCCTTAGTTCTTGCCGGTTGCTGCGCAGGACACCTGTCAGCCAGGGGGCAGGTGGGGAAGATCTTGCTGGCCTGGAGGAGAGAGGACACAGAAAATTAATTGCAGATGAGAGTGAAGAAAGGAAAGCATCTGTAGCTGTGTCCAGTGAGAAAGAAGAAAATGAATCAGGATGGGGAAGAGTGGTTAGGATAGTTGAGACGAAAGAGGAGGGAGGAGTGGAGTGCAGGTTGCGTCGAGAGGAGCGTGAAGGAGTGGAATGGACAGGAGCAGCAGGTAGGAGAAGTGAGAAAGATAGGAAGTGGTGATCAGAGCAGTGAAGGGGAGTTACTGTGACATCCAGCGTGGAGGTAGGTCTGGTGAAAATCAGGTCCAAAGTGTTGCCTGCTCTGTGCGTCGGAGAAGTCTGGTTGAGGGAGAGGTCGAAGGATGACAGCAGTGGTAACAGGCCGGATGACTGCAGTTTGTCCGATGGCAGGTTGAAGTCACCCAAGAGTATGAGTGGGGTTCCGTCGATGGGGAAGAGACTCAGAAGAGTGTCTAACTCATCAACGAAGTAGCCTAGAGGAGAAGGAGGACGATAAAGGACAATGATGTGGAGTTTAGTGGGGAAGGATACAGTGACAGCATGGTACTCAAAGGAGGAAATTGAAAGATGAGAAAAAGCAAGTGGAGTGAAACGCCACTTTCTGGATAAAAGCAAACCTGTGCCACCACCCCTGCCAGACTGTCTCGGAGAATGGGAGAAGTGAAAAGCAGAGGACAGGGCTGCTGGAGTTGCTGAATTCATGGGAGTGATCCAGGTCTCTGTCAATGCCAGGAAGTGCAGTGAATGGAAGGATGCGAGGGCTGAAATGAAGTCTGCCTTCTGCACAGCGGATTGGCAATTCCAAAGCCCACCTGTCACCCTGGTCTGAGATTCTGGCGATCGTGGAGGATAGGTGAGGTTAGTGGAATTACGGGTTCTGTGACGATGGATGGTTCTATGCGATCTGTGGGAAGAGTAAACAGGGATTGTAAAGCACATGATGGACACAACACTATTAAGAAAATTAATTTCTTAATAAATAAAAAAGAATGTAATATAACCATTACTGTTCTTTTAACTTACTGTTTTTAACTTAAATATGTAAAATTAAATTACATTTTCCTAATAAAGTGTTTAATGAGCCAGATTGTGTCAGACTAACATTTTGTTTTCTTTACTAATAAAACAGTTACACAGATTCTCATATCACAGGTTGCATTAATTATAATGAGACATTAACTTCTGTATCACTGTATCATAATGTATGTAAATGACTACCTGTAGAACAGGTGAGCTCTATCGCTTAGCAACCAACAATACACATCTTTAATGCAGTGAGTGACGCGTCCCTGAACCAGTTAGTGATCTTCACTCAAACACAAACTGATCAAAGCGATTTGGTGATGTGACAGTTTTCCAAAGATGTCTGAATGCACCATAAACATAATTTAAATTTGAATGTAAATATTTACATTTCATCAATAAATGATCTAAAAAGAACCACAACTTGTTTCCTTTCAGGATTCTTCAGCTTTAAAGTGAGAGAGAACGAGGGGCCACAGTTTACAGTCGGCACGTTACCTGTGGAGGACCGGGACGAGAAGCAGAACAAAAAACCCACATTTATTGTGCAGAACTTTAATGACATCTTCTACGTGGAACCGGATGACCAAAGCGATGGAGCTCTCAAACTCAGAAAGGTGACTTTACTCATTTCAAGACTACAAACAACAGAATTACAGACTAGAACAACCTCGTTCAGATTATTTAAACATGCAATTAAGTGAGTTAGTTCATATGAATTTGTAGGGGTGCTGATAATTGAACTACCCAGGCTCCGCCCACAAATGTTTTATTCATAGTTACTGCTGCAAAACTGGTAAAAGTCCCACTCAGTTTTTACAAAATACCTCAATTACATGACAAAATAAACCCAGTGTGACCTTTAACACACAAACAAAATGTTTCATTTGAAATGAATAGCTGACTTTAAATGAGGGTATTGTGATATACACTTAGTGTTCTAATGTTTAATAGGATTTTTATCAGCATTCTGTAAAACAAAGAACATATTAGTAGGCGGAGCCTGAACACTGTAACAAGCAATGATTTTGTTCTTGGTGTAATTTGACTTCATTGAAATGTTAGATTTCTCACAGTTTCATTTATAAACAACAAAGACTAGTTTTTACCGGTGAGGATAATTCTAGGGGCCACTGTAGACGCCTGCATTCCACACACTGTTCCCTTTAAAATAACATTATTTAAATTAAGCAATATTGATTTTCTCTCCAAAAGATGAACAGCAATTTCTAAGGTACTGAAGGTCTATCTGCATGTGAAATTTGAGTTTAATCGTGCCTCTGTTGACTAAAATTTCATAACAGAAATGATCATGTCTCTTTAACGACTGTGATAAATGATGGCAAGCAAAACTAGATATACCAACTAGTTCTAATATAAGATCTCATTTTGAGATTACTGTACGCTTACTAAAAGATTATATGATGTATTTCTATGAGACATTTTCTTGAAATGAACAAAATTATCTGCCAATATAATGAGAATTTTACATAATACAAATCACTTCAAATATGTGAAATACATCCAGAAGTTAAATAATCCTATAATTAACAGCAATCTCAAAATTAGATATTAGATATCAACTAGTTTCAAGATAATTACACCTGATCTTCTGATAAACTTTGTCATTTAAAGATAATTATGGGAGAAATAAACAATTATTAAATTTTAGCATTTAATCAAAACAAATTAGCTGATGGCTGATACCCACTAATCTAGCTTATTTATGTGTACTTCACCACCTTTACCACATGGTGTAAATCCATCCAATATTTTTAACATTTATGTCATAATTTCCTCCAGAACCTGGACTATGAGACCAGTTCGACATACAGCTTTAAAGTGGAGGTCAGAGAAGACAACGTGGCTCAGCCTCCAGATAATCAGGGATCCATGCTGACCACTGTCCAAGTGTACATCACTGTGATTGATGTTGATAAACCACCGGTCTTCAGCAAGGCGGAGTACACCTTTGACGTCCTAGAGGGCCCGATTAGAAATAAAGTCATCGGCTCAGTTTCAGCCAGGGACCCGGACAGGACCAACTACAGGATAAAGTAAACTATATTCTATATACACTGTTTGTTTACTGCTATAATCCGCAATCAATAGAACCACTAGTTTTCATTGTTCATCGTAAAATATGTTTTTTAAAGTGACAGTTTGAACAGAACCCTTTATCCCAAACAACGAAGACATGTTTAGTGTCTGAATTTTTCTTCATTAATTTGCTTTACTGTGGGTCAGTGTTCATAAGGCTACATGACACCTGCTCATAAGCTCTTCATGACCACTGACACAGACCTACACAAACATTTAAAAACACTAATTCCAACAGGCATTATTTGTCCTAAAGGTTGCATTTTCCACTTTTGATCTCTAGTTGACATAACCTTGATTATTTTCTGACATTAGTTTGTGACTTTCTGAGGTAAAATCAGACTTTGTATCTCAGTGAACATCACAGTGACATAATGCTGATAATATGAGGTAGCTCACCACAACAGACTCAGTGAACCAAAGTGAACATTTTCTGAGGCCCTTATAGGGAACCTGTTCTGTTTTTCTGGTTTTTCTCTTTCCTTTGTTGTAACTGTTTATGCATGTAAACAGTCTGTAAAGTCCCAAAGCTTAGCGTTCCCTCCAGAGGGAGAAACTCTCTCTCACAGAACCCACTTTTCTCAGCTTTTCCTTTGTTACAGGGTGACTCAAGCTTGGACACATTCATATTTTAACTGCATAATAATTAAATTATTGGGAAAGGCGTTACAAATGTTTTGAACGGCTGAATGTAATTCAACCCTTAAATTACAACTCAAAATTACATGAGTGACTTTTACAACAGTTTGTGGCAACTGAATGCCTTAGAAATACATCATGAATAAGCGTGTAACTGCTTACTCATAACAGTCAAGCTTATTAAACACAGGGAACGAGAAAATCTTACACTATACTTAAAGCAAACAAGCAAATATGCAATGCAACTATGACGGTATACCTTTTTTGGTGTTCTTGAAATGATGAAATGAATTGGTGAATATGCAATGAAAATCGGATGACCCCACCTCTACAAAGACAAAAGAGGCATTCCTTTAACCCCCAACACCAGTTCCACAAACACATCCAACACACACAAACACAAAAAGAAGAAATAGGTCAAACTGACTCCATGAGGGCCTGAGGCCTCACTCAAGGCCTCTTTTATTATAAAAATAAAAGAAAAACAGTTAAACCATAATCCTGCAGAGAATCCTCTCTCTTCGTCTATGTAGACAAAGGTGCACTTTCTCTCAGATCTTGCAACACGTTTTCCATCAGACGCTGGAAGGTAGTTGCAGCATTTTTGAGTCCATAAGGAAGATGTGTAAATTCATATAACCCCTGACAAGTAATGAAAGTAACCTTTGGTATGCTAGACTCGTCGATACCTACTTGCCAGTACCTGCTTTTCAAGTCTAATATACTGAAAATGCAAGCACCATACAAGGACTCCAAGATCTCCTGTATCTGAGGCATGGGGTAGACATCCAAATGAGTCTTGGCATTTAACCCATGGTAGACAACACAAATACCCTTTCCTGGGTACCAGAACAACAGGGGAGGCCCAAGGTGAGACGGAAGGCATTATGTTCTTCTCCAGCATGTCATGGATTTCCTGTTCAATGAACCTCTGCTTCTCCAGTGACACCCTGTATGCTTTCTTTCTGATGGATATTTGGTTGGGTGTGTTAATCTGACGCTTGAGTCTGGCCACTGAAGCAATAAGTGGTGGAGTCTGTCTGAAATGTCAACATCAGTCCCTCAACAGATCAAGATGTTGCAGGGTTTGTTAAACACTTTGCAAAGATTGGGCTATACACAGTTGCAGGGTATCTCACAATGAGGTTAGTGTTTCACTAAAAGGAAAAAAAACAGGGAAACACTCTCTGCACCTGGTAACTGAGAAGAGGACTGCTGGAAGTTAATGGTTACCCCAGCTCTGTGAAGAAGTGAAGTCCATACCCAGAACCAAAGAAAATGCTAGATCTCTGAAATTGTATGTGCAGGACAACAGAGTCAGCCCACGCTCATAGAACCTGCAGTCCCATTCAACCATACCTAAAGCATGCTGCACTGCCCCATTAGCCAAAGAAATGTCCTCCTGAAGGCTTCCAGACCTCCCTAAATGCTTTTAACTTCTCCCAAAGAGAATACCTTATGAGGGAATAAGTACTTCCTGTGTCCACTAGTGCATGTATGCATTATTTGGAACTTGATCTGAATAGGGAAAGCTACTGGCTGCCTTGGGTTGGTTCTGGTGACAGGTTTTCCCTCAGTATCAGGCATTTGGTATGCAAAAGTGTTTTTTGGCTTGCTGGGGGGAGGAGGTCTCTTCTTCTCAGCTTCACTGTTAACACGTTCACCTGAGATAGATGTTTCCACCTGAGACAAAGAGCACGGTACTGGCATGCAAAGTCTCTGAGGCTCTCGGTGGTCCCTTGTCGCCTTTCATGAAGACTTCTTTCTACTTTTGCTTCATAGTCATGCGTCAGAAAGGATTTCAGAAACACTGGTAGAAACAATGCTAGATAGGGACAGTAAAAGTTAAGACATGGCAGACAGGAAAGGCAGTGGATAGCAGGCTGTCAATCTTCTTGTCTCTGCATTTGAGACAATACACTACTGATTGACCTAGGTCCTTTAACTTGAGCTCCACAATCTCCATGATGTGCTTAGTTTCTCTTTCCATTTTGTAGCACATTTTCTCCTCCTAAGCTTGTTTCTTTCTGATCAGATCCTGGTACCTCTGTTCCAAGTCCCCCAGTCCACTGTCCAGATCGTACATGATCCGCATTTTATCTTCCAGAGCTGCCAACCTCTGCTCACAACCTACACTAACTGCTGAAGAAGTCTGACTGTCCTGGTCATGTAGGAGTTCAGATGGAGTTGGAGGAATATCTAGGTCATCTCCTTCACTGATGTCATCCTCCTCTTTCTCAGAATCCAGATACAGACTACTAAGAGTCCTAATGATGTTATTGAAATGTTCCCACCTTGTAACAAAAGGACCAGCAGTGTAGTTAAGTGGTTGGCTAGGCCCATCCAATACCTCAGGCTGAGTGGCTGAAATGTTGTGTGGTGGTTGGAAAATGCCTGTTTTTTTTTTTCTTAGAAATGTAAAGACAAAAGAAATCAAACAGTCCCAGTACGGGCCACCAAATATAACACCCAGCAGGACCCCTTTCCCACTGGATCTATAAAAAACGCAGGGAACGAGAATGTCTTAGACTGATAAGCAATATAATATATACAATGGTATACCTTTTTTGGTGTTCTTGAAATAATGAAATAAATTGGTGAATATGCATTGGAAATCGGATGACCCCACCTCTACACAGACAAAAGAGGAATTCATTTAATCCCCAACACCAATTCCACAAACACATCCAACACACACAAATACTAAAAGAGGAAAGATCAAATTGACTCCATGAGGGCCTGAGGCCCCACTCAAGAGTCTAAATAAAAATAAAATAAAACAAAATGTCAAACCAGTTCTTTTTGGAGAATCCTGCAGAGAAGAACGGAAGCTGGGCAATAACGAGTTAATCGCATGGGAAAATGTCCATCACCACCCTTTCATAAAATTTTCTCAGGTTCATCCTTTTACATGCCTTTCTTGTCTCCAGCAGTTCACAAATAAGCACCAAAAAATCCTTCTGCAAGCACAGTTCTTCTTCTTCTTCTTCTAGTTATTATTATTATTATTATTATTACTACTCTTTTTCCCCTGAAAAACTTGTTGTGGAGACAAGAACATAAGTCCTAGAGACACCAAACTGGGTGGATAGGTGTAGTTTTTGTGCATCTCACCAGACAACAAAAAATTACCCCGATTGGCCAAAGGGTGCACTACAGAGCAGCAAAGCATGTTTGGTTCATAACTCCTAAACCAAAAGGTTTAGACACAATTCTCTTTTTCCTGATTCCTTTGTCAAAACAAACAATTTTGCAATCTGGACCATTCAGCTGCACCCACTTAGATTTTTTGCTAATTTGCATAATATGCAAAACCTTTTATAAAACTAGTCCTAGGTTTTTTGCCTAATTCTCATGTTTCTGGTTTCAAAAAATTCAGAAGTCTGTTCATCAATATTCATCAAAAACACCTTGACTTTTGTAAACAATATGGCTGCCATATGCTACTTAACCCTTCTGAAATAATTCATAATTCATTTAAAACTCTACATCTCAAGAATGCTTCACCCAAAAAATGTAAACTTGACAGACATATTCAGGACAAGATGCTGTGGTATCATGTACATTTTGGTGGGCATATGTCATTAGGGGGTGGTATAATTGCCAATTAACTGTTTCTCAGCATCCGTACATCCAATTGAGCTAAAACAGATTTGGCCACTGGGGGCGCTATTCATAAACAATTAATTATTACATGGTTTTAATATATTATTACTACTTTTGAGCTATATGAATCTACCATAATACAGTGTGGCAAACAAATTTGTAATTACAATTTTATTTCAAAAATTCATTTTTTGTGTAGTCGTTAACTGTTTGAAAACATATTTTTTGAACTAGTCCCTGGATTTTGATCCAAACTTTTTGTAATTGGTCTAGACGTACTCTCCGGCCTGTCTAGGTAAATAATTATTAAATTAACATGATGTTTCTCTATCAATTCATCACTGCAGCCATGGCATTGCTGGCTTGATTTGCTATAACTCATCAGTCTTTGGTCCTATCATCTTAAAGCTTTAAATATTTGTATATATTTAGACTCTGATGGGGTTTGCAACATTTGTTCCAGATTGGCCCTTAGGAGGCACAATAGCACTTAAAACCTAAAAGTGCTAAAAATCATTAAAAATGCTATTACAATGTTATTACAAAGTCTACAGATAAACAAGTGGTGCTATTTGATTCGGTTCACTGACCTGAAAAGTAAATCTAATTATATATGTCAGAAATTTCACTCATTGTCTGGTATTTTGGCTTAAATTTGTTTGGCACACTGTACTTTTCACCATGGTTGCCTATTGGCCTGCTTGGGCTGATGTGTGCTTTGGCCCGCTCATTGCCGCTTGCGGCTATATTTTTTAAATGAATTTACAGCCGAAAATAGGGCCTGCTAATATGAACCTTAGCATTACCATAAGCCTCAGTACCCAGCACTGTTGGTGTCATCACACTGCTCAACTGCCCAACACTAGAGATATTTTAAGATGAACTAGCTCCCCCTAGCTAGCCCCTAGGGAAGCTCCGCCTACTTTACTAAAATCAAAACTCCAATGAATCTAATAGTAACTAACTGGTGGCCAGTTTGCCATGTGGCTTTGTTTTCTTTGCACACATATTGCTCTAAATGGTCTGTGACTGGACATTCTGCATGTCAAACGGCCCATTCCTATCAAAGTGGGCCGCTCTCTAAACCTCCCCGATTTAGTTTGTTTGCCTGTACTTCAGTGTGGTTTAACACAGCTGATAGTGGAATTGGCTTCAACTTGTGTAGCATTACCACACTTGTAAAGTACTCTGGGTTTAGCAGAAAAGCTGAGTGGAGTGGGCTCCTGAATGCTTACTGCTATTTGTTTTCCATCACTGTATTTCATTACTAAAGTCTCCTCGACTAATCGACTGCCTTAGGCCGCCTTGATTAGATTTAAATGTGTAGTGTGACCTGAGGTCATACAAGGAGATCAGACAAGTAGGAAGGAGCAAGGTTATATAGAGCAGTGTTTCTGAACCCTGGTCCTGGAGGCCCACTGTCCCACATTTTTTTGTGTTTTCCCTGCTCCCAACACACCTGATGCCACTAATCAGCTCATTAACAGTCTGCTGTTGGGCTAAAGTGGGTGTGTTAAAGCAGGGAAAGCAATAAAATGTGCAGGACAGTGGGCCTCCAGGACCAGGCTTGAGAAACCCTGATATAGAGCTATGTAAGTGAGAAGAATTTTAAATTGTATGCAATATTTTAAAGGGAGTCAGTGGAGATTTTGCAGGAAGGGTGTAATGTGATGGTGTGTGCAGGTGTGGGTAAGGAGACAAGCTGCAGCGTTCTGTACTAATTGGAGTTTGTGTGTGTAAGAGGAGTTAATGCCAGCAAGTAGGAAGATAAAATACTTAAGGTGGCAAGAAACAAATGCATGAATAAGGGTTTCTGCAGCAGACAGAGAGAGAGAGATGGTCACATTTTTTGCAATATTATGGAGATGGAAAAAGAGGTTTTCACTACAGAGTTTGTGTGTGCACGTAAGTAGACTTATTCCTTGACTTAGTCTATATGACCCAAAATGACATCATACAGCTAAAAATAAAAGAAGCATCTTGAAATCAGTATTCTATCCCCACTTTAGTCCAAGTTTATAGATAACAGTGAGTCATACAGTGTCAGAAACCACAGTCAACATTACTGGACATCTCCACACTGTTAGAAATTCGGCAGGAAGAGTCAGGAGACTGGAGCTTTGGCGTTGACTGGAGTTTATTTCCACATACAGAGTATGGGTACAGCATGGTCGATCAACGGTCAATCAGCAGCATCAGGAGCCTAGTCTAACAAGAATATTTTGGAAGGAACTTATATAAATTAAAAACTAAGGAGGAGGAAGGAGGAACGGGGTAGGGAGGGGTTGTGTATGGGTGCACCTTCTTGTACACAATCTTCATCATCAACAGACTCTTTGAGAATGGCTTGAGAAGGAAGCTTCAATGATGATCTTGATGAGTGTCTGTAGACATTATTCTCGCTTCCTAAGACAAGTTAGAGCACATGACTGTTTGGGAATCTCACCTAAAGAAGATGATTCACCTCTGTTTTCAATACACCAAGGAAAGAAATTGGAGGTAATAAGTTCAGAAATGTTGGTTGTCAGAAGTGAAGTGGTGTCACATGTCTTCTCACAAGGAACACAACAGCTACTGATTGCTGGAACAGTAACATTATGACATGAGGAAATATTTACTGGCTTGCTAGTATGAGCTTGTAAGACAGAGCATGTGTCACAATTGGAGATCAGATGTGCTGTCCATGAGATTCCTCCAGTTACACTCACAGGTTGAGGGACACACACAGACTGGTTCCCAAAGAGGTGAGTTCTAGTAAGTGAAAAGAGACGGGAAAATGCTTGGAACATGACTTCCCCCTTGGCTTGTTCTCCATGCAATATCACATACAGTTGGTGATACTGAACATGATCACCGCATCTACATCTGTATAAGTCTTCATTTTCATATTTTGTCTTGGTAAAAAATAAAGTCCCATTCCATTGTAGGACAAATGGAATGTATGTTGCGTTGTTTCACTTCTACCAAGTCTGCTTTTATTTTAAAAGTCGCCATTAGTGAACTAGGTTCTAATGCTTCTGAGTCTTTACTTCTGCACAAAAGGCAAAAACATATGGTGTCTTCAGGCAAAACTCTTCCTTTGAAATTCAGTTTCTCAATGTTAGCAGTCGAGGAACAAATGAGAGCTCATTTTCGCTTATCATAATCTACAGGCCACCGGGGCCTTACTCTGAGTTTTTACAGGAATTTACTGACCTGTTATCTAGTTTAATAACAATCTCGAATAAAGTAATAATTGTTGGAGATTTTAATGTTCACATAGACAATCCACAGGATCCACTAAGTAAGGCATTCATATCTATTTTAGACTGTTTTGGCTTCACTCAAAATATTATGGGGCCTACTCATTACTGTAACCACACTATAGACTTAATATTGACCTTAGGTATAGACATTAAGCATTTGGCCATCCTTCCTCAGACCACAGCAGTGTCAGATCACTACTTAATCTCATATGAAATCAGTTTTAGTTGTAATATATGTCCATCCACACGCTATAGTGTTAAACGTACTATAACATCGTCTACACCCAATAACGTCTGAACCCAATGA
>NW_023495544.1:0-3541 GCF_904425465.1 Colossoma macropomum
TCGATTGCACTAGAAAGACTTTCCAACTGAATTTAAGCCAAATTAAAGACGTCACCACCACAAACACGAAATAAAGGAGCGGATTTAAAGGCGCCTGTCGGTATCCGCCACATGCAAGCGCCTTTATTGTCATTGTGACGCCTTCGATTGCACTAGAAAGACGTTCCAACTGAATTTAAGCCAAATTAAAGACGTCACCACCACAAATACTAATAAAGGAGCGGATTTAAAGGCGCCTGTCGGTATCCGCCACATGCAAGCGCCTTTTTTTGTCATTGTGACGCCTTCGATTGCACTAGAAAGACTTTCCAACTGAATTTAAGCCAAATTAAAGACGTCACCACGACAAACACGAAAAAGGAGCGGATTTAAAGGCGCCTGCCGGTATCCGCCACATGCAAGCGCCTTTTTTGTCATTGTGACGCCTTCGATTGCACTAGAAAGACGTTCCAACTGAATTTAAGCCAAATTAAAGACGTCACCACCACAAATACTAATAAAGGAGCGGATTTAAAGGCGCCTGTCGGTATCCGCCACATGCAAGCGCCTTTATTGTCATTGTGACGCCTTCGATTGCACTAGAAAGACGTTCCAACTGAATTTAAGCCAAATTAAAGACGTCACCACGACAAATACTAAAAAGGAGCGGATTTAAAGGCGCCTGTCGGTATCCGCCACATGCAAGCGCCTTTTGTTGTCATTGTGACGCCTTCGATTGCACTAGAAAGACGTTCCAACTGAATTTAAGCCAAATTAAAGACGTCACCACGACAAACACGAAAAAAGGAGCGGATTTAAAGGCGCCTGTCGGTATCCGCCACATGCAAGCGCCTTTATTGTCATTGTGACGCCTTCGATTGCACTAGAAAGACGTTCCAACTGAATTTAAGCCAAATTAAAGACGTCACCACAACAAATACTAATAATGGAGAGGATTTAAAGGCGCCTGCCGGTATCCGCCACATGGAAGCGCCTTTTTTCGTCATTGTGACGCCTTCGATTGCACTAGAAAGACGTTCCAACTGAATTTAAGCCAAATTAAAGACGTCACCACCACAAATACTAATAAAGGAGCGGATTTAAAGGCGCCTGTCGGTATCCGCCACATGCAAGCGCCTTTTTTGTCATTGTGACGCCTTCGATTGCACTAGAAAGACGTTTCCAACTGAATTTAAGCCAAATTAAAGACGTCACCACCACAAATACTAATAAAGGAGCGGATTTAAAGGCGCCTGTCGGTATCCGCCACATGCAAGGGCCTTTATTGTCATTGTGACGCCTTCGATTGCACTAGAAAGACGTTCCAACTGAATTTAAGCCAAATTAAAGACGTCACCACGACAAACACGAAAAAAGGAGCGGATTTAAAGGCGCCTGCCGGTATCCGCCACATGCAAGCGCCTTTTTTGTCATTGTGACGCCTTCGATTGCACTAGAAAGACGTTCCAACTGAATTTAAGCCAAATTAAAGACGTCACCACGACAAAGACGAAAACAGGAGCGGATTTAAAGGCGCCTGTCGGTATCCGCCACATGCAAGCGCCTTTTTTGTCATTGTGACGCCTTCGATTGCACTAGAAAGACGTTCCAACTGAATTTAAGCCAAATTAAAGACGTCACCACGACAAATACTAATAAAGGAGCGGATTTAAAGGCGCCTGTCGGTATCCGCCACATGCAAGCGCCTTTTTTCGTCATTGTGACGCCTTCGATTGCACTAGAAAGACGTTCCAACTGAATTTAAGTCAAATTAAAGACGTCACCACCACAAATACTAATAAAGGAGCGGATTTAAAGGCGCCTGTCGGTATCCGCCACATGCAAGCGCCTTTATTGTCATTGTGACGCCTTCGATTGCACTAGAAAGACGTTCCAACTGAATTTAAGCCAAATTAAAGACGTCACCACAACAAATACTAATAATGGAGAGGATTTAAAGGCGCCTGCCGGTATCCGCCACATGCAAGCGCCTTTTTTCGTCATTGTGACGCCTTCGATTGCACTAGAAAGACGTTCCAACTGAATTTAAGCCAAATTAAAGACGTCACCACGACAAACACGAAAAAAGGAGCGGATTTAAAGGCGCCTGTCGGTATCCGCCACATGGAAGCGCCTTCTTTATTGTCATTGTGACGCCTTCGATTGCACTAGAAAGACGTTCCAACTGAATTTAAGCCAAATTAAAGACGTCACCACCACAAACACGAAAAAAGGAGCGGATTTAAAGGCGCCTGTCGGTATCCGCCACATGCAAGCGCCTTTTTTGTCATTGTGACGCCTTCGATTGCACTAGAAAGACGTTTCCAACTGAATTTAAGCCAAATTAAAGACGTCACCACCACAAATACTAATAAAGGAGCGGATTTAAAGGCGCCTGTCGGTATCCGCCACATGCAAGCGCCTTTTTTGTCATTGTGACGCCTTCGATTGCACTAGAAAGACGTTCCAACTGAATTTAAGCCAAATTAAAGACGTCACCACGACAAACACGAAAAAAGGAGCGGATTTAAAGGCGCCTGCCGGTATCCGCCACATGCAAGCGCCTTTTTTGTCATTGTGACGCCTTCGATTGCACTAGAAAGACTTTCCAACTGAATTTAAGCCAAATTAAAGACGTCACCACGACAAACACGAAAAAAGGAGCGGATTTAAAGGCGCCTGTCGGTATCCGCCACATGCAAGCGCCTTTTTTGTCATTGTGACGCCTTCGATTGCACTAGAAAGACTTTCCAACTGAATTTAAGCCAAATTAAAGACGTCACCACCACAAATACTAATAAAGGAGCGGATTTAAAGGCGCCTGTCGGTATCCGCCACATGCAAGCGCCTTTATTGTCATTGTGACGCCTTCGATTGCACTAGAAAGACTTTCCAACTGAATTTAAGCCAAATTAAAGACGTCACCACGACAAACACGAAAAAAGGAGCGGATTTAAAGGCGCCTGCCGGTATCCGCCACATGCAAGCGCCTTTTTTTGTCATTGTGACGCCTTCGATTGCACTAGAAAGACGTTCCCAACTGAATTTAAGCCAAATTAAAGACGTCACCACCACAAACACTAAAAAGGAGCGGATTTAAAGGCGCCTGCCGGTATCCGCCACATGCAAGCGCCTTTTTTGTCATTGTGACGCCTTCGATTGCACTAGAAAGACGTTCCAACTGAATTTAAGCCAAATTAAAGACGTCACCACCACAAATACTAATAAAGGAGCGGATTTAAAGGCGCCTGTCGGTATCCGCCACATGCAAGCGCCTTTATTGTCATTGTGACGCCTTCGATTGCACTAGAAAGACGTTCCAACTGAATTTAAGCCAAATTAAAGACGTCACCACCACAAATACTAATAAAGGAGCGGATTTAAAGGCGCCTGTCGGTATCCGCCACATGCAAGCGCCTTTTTTGTCATTGTGACGCCTTCGATTGCACTAGAAAGACGTTCCAACTGAATTTAAGCCAAATTAAAGACGTCACCACCACAAATACTAATAAAGGAGCGGATTTAAAGGCGCCTGTCGGTATCCGCCACATGCAAGCGCCTT